>NC_056744.1:1717315337-1717358901 GCF_019279795.1 Protopterus annectens
ATGTACTATGCAAGGCACCACTAACCCCCGCTGTGCAGTGCACTGCTACACACAAACATGAGGCTTCTATACAAGAGGAGTTAAACATTTTTAACACAGAAAAGCTGATAGAAATGCCCAAACCTGAGCCTTTTTCCAGTAATCACCAGCTCAGAAGGGTCCTGAGCTACACACTTCTGCAACAAGAGTGCAGGGAGGCCCTCTTAATGTAAGAAGATTGTTTTAGTGGGCAAGTGATAACAAACAGTCTAGATTCAGCAGATAACAGTCTAGGTTCAGCATGTTCCATGCAACTTTCTTTTGTTCTATTATCATCATTGATTTTTTTTTTCTAAATGACTACAAACTATGTTTGCACCAATTCCAGTGTATAGTTCATATATTTCATTGGAAGTCAAATTACTGACCTATATTTTTATAGGCTAGCTTGCAGGTTCATTCTTAAGGAAGAGTATCAGTTTTCATTTTTACTATAAAATATTGAAATTTCAGTACATTGAACCTCTGATCGTGGAAGACCAGAGGATTGAAGTACTGAAATGTCGAACCTTGTGAATGGAAATCTGCTGTAGAGTGCAGATTGAGAACTTTTCCATTCTGTTCACTGTAGTGCGATCCCGGAGTTGGTATATTTAAGTAGCAGGGGGTGTGGGTGGTGCAGGGGAGCTTTCCTCCCTGCAAAAACGTGAAATGAGAACTTTTCACATTTTGGTTTGATGTATTGGAATTTCGATGTTTCATAGTGAATCCCATTTTTCCTGTTAACCAGGTTGGTGCCCTTTTGGGATGAACATGTAAGAAATCCTTACTCTGTGCTTAAATCTTGTTAATACTTTTAGCCAAAAGTTAGGTAGTGTATCTGGGCCTGGGGTTTTGTAATTAGAAGCTTTTCTTAATTTTGTTTCACTTTCTGTGGCCTGTACGTAAACCCATTACACAGCCTCTACATTAGAAGGCCTTACTGTTTCTTTTAATTTGTCTCTTCATTCAGCATCTTCATGCTCCACAGGGAGTTCATGAATATTTTCCCAAAATGTGTCTATTTCTTCCTTTTTTTGCAGTGTTTCTATTCCTTTTGATATCTTGTCTTTGCTGATATTTTAACTTTATTTGCAATAGTGTGTGACAGATCCTGGTCTTTTTTGATACTGTGTCTTGTTTTTGCTAAGTCTATATTTCTAAGTATTTTCATGATTTTGCTCCTTTTTTAATATTCTTCTAATACAGAGACATCTTGTCTTAATTGCTTTATAATTTCTCTTTAGTGTTTCCGTGGTGGCATTGTATTTCTTCCCTTTGTTTCCCTTATTGCTCTTTGTTATTGTGGTAAGAGTTTATCTGTTATTAATTTAGCTGTACACTTGTGTATCATATTTATTTCTGTTCTAGCACAAGAATTTCTCTTGATAGTTGTAATTAGTGTGTTCATCTGCTTTACCAGACTTCTAATATTTTGTGTCTTGACTTTCTGTAATCTATTTCTTTCATTGCGATTAATATATTGTCCATCCATTTCTATTAAGTGAAGCAACTCTTCCCTTAGATCATTTTCTTCTAAACTGAGAGCACCTTCTTTGCACTCCACTTCCTGTGTGTGTTCTACAGAAAGTTCCAGAACATCTTCCTGTGACCTATCCCTTTCAGATGCATCCTGATTCATCTTTTACTCCATCATATGGGGACTCACTGGCCCATCACTCCGCAGCATTCCTTACGTCAGAGTTTCTGCTCCTTCTCTTGATGTGCAACTTCAACTGAACCTTTGCACCGATCTCCTATAGAAGACTCCAGAGCATCACTATGTGGCAAGTCTTCCACTGCACCTGTGTCCCTTTAATCTGGAGACCCATAGTTTCATCATACCATGAAATTACTTGTACTGGATTTCCAACACTAAATCCTTCACTTTGCAGATAATCCATAACTTCAGTTTTGTTTAATTTCTTCCTTACTAATCCTGTTTTCTATCCCCCCTTTGTTTTGTTATGTTTTTGTATTGTGAAATTTTCCATATCCTTGCCTGTATTTATCTTCGTATATATTCGGTGCTGCTCTTTTGATTAGTTTTCCTTTTTCCTCTGTATAAATATTGCACCATACCAGATCTGTCTTTCTTTCCCTTGTCCATTCTTTTTCACACGTTTCCTGCTCTACCTGATTCTCCTTAATCTGGGGAATCATTCTTCCATCATGCTGTTACATGACCTGTGTTAGACTTTCTACACTAAATCCTTTGCTTCATAGATATTCCATGACTTCAGTTTCTATTTGTGTAGCTTCTGCCTTGCTAATCTTGCCTACTACAGTCCCTATTTGTTTTCTTATTTTTTTGTATTCTGAAATTTTCTATTTTGGAGTGCCTTTGCCTGTATTTTTCTTCAAGTATCTTGTGGCGATGCTTTTTGAATTGACTAGTTTGGCTTTCCCTTTTACAGAAATGTTGCACCTTATCAGATCTCTTTTTTTCAGTTATGTGTGATGACAACCATGATCTTTGACCCCTGGCTCCTTCTCCTACTCTTCTGGTACTCCAGGGGTTGGAATGTAAAGGTGGGTCAGTTTGGGATAGAATCTTAATGGTCACTGGTTGTATAGTGATAAATTATCTAAAACTGTAAACAGACCTAATCTGGCTTGGCCTCTGAATTTGAATTTAAATGAATACTTGTACGTTTCTGTGTACATATATTAGTAATAGTGCTGTTTGTTCTGCAGATATTTTAACAAACCATAAAAGTTGATATTTGTGTACAAAATTCAGTACAGACCATTATTGTCTTTTAAAGTGGCAGAACTCTGTCATTTTATGTTGTCAGTCCATCCATCAATCCACAACCCATTTTCCCATTGTTTCATATGGGGTCAGAGTGACATTTCATCAGTGACAATCATCTAGAGGCAAGGTTCAGACCGCTGGGTGGCTAACCTTCTGTTCTTTCATACCACACATTCACATGCCCGCTCACATCTATGGCCAGTTTACAGTGTCCAATCCACCTACTGCATGTCTTTGGAATGTGGGAGGAAACCAGGGCAGACTCTGCACAGAAGGCACCCCAGGCAAGAATCAAACCTGAGGGCTTCTTGCTGACAGGCGACTACACTATCCACTGTGCCAGATGAAATATAAACAAACAGGAATGGGCAAGGAGCACATTTCAGATGGTAATGTTCTGAGCTGTGTTACTCTTCAGGTTTGACAATAGTAATTGCTGTAATAGTCAAAATGTCCCCTTCTTGCAGTGACTGTACAGTAAGTTGGAGATCTTGCTCCTCCTGTGGAATTTTTGTAGGTAAAGTTCAGCTGACGGACATCCTGATGATGATGATATAACAAACTCCAATTTGGTTAATAAGAAAGGGACACTACTGAATGCTGTGTGCAAAAAAATATATATATATATCTGAACATGATGCCTTTATTACCATTAGACATCAGCATTTGTGTAATTACAGTGGAATGTAATTACAGAAACCATGTTCCACCATAGCAATAACACCCCTTTTTCCCTAGAATAGGATGTATGTTGTACAGTTAGATTCACTGGCAACTGCAGGGATGTATTGGTGTTTATTTGTAACCTTGCCATGTCTTGTCATATTCTGTATGTGCTGTAAATCTAGAACTGCTTGGAGTCTCCCTAACACTCAATAAAATTCTAGTTTTCTATACTAGTTTGAATATTATCAGAAGCCTCATTCAAAGCATGTAGAATATTGTAAATAATATGAAAAGCTAAGTATCACACCAAATACTTCCTTAAGGATGACTTCATCTATCCACATATGAAGTGGCAAACATTATACCAATAACAAGTATGCCCAGAGTTTCTGGATTTTGCATATACCAATACACTTGACCCAGTTATCCACCTGCCAGCCAGAGGTGTCGGTCTTCTAGATTGTCTAACTTGTACATCCACTGTTGTACCACTAGTTATTACATCCTTTGTCAAGTCTGACATCTTGCAGTGACCTTTTCCCTGAAAACCTGATTCATGTCCCCTAATAGTTATTAATGTTCAGTGTTTACCTAAAAATAAATTACTGTTTACCAGTCTTACTAAGTGTGACGCTCGTGCACTAGCCCAGTAATTAAGGAGCCTCAATCTTCACCACTAACACCAGTGAGAGACGTGCAGATTGGGAGGATAAGTACATACATAGTGAAGTACAATTTCCCTTAAGAGCACACAAAGATCACAGTCAGTCTGGGGCTGGTTTCTTCCTCTCTCTCCAGATCCCCAATAAGACTCCCCACTGGCACAGCTATAGGATTAAGATCTCAGCCGAGTGGTCAAGCCAAAACCTCCAGCATCCTCTCTGCCCAACCAGTGCTTCGTGTCCCTGCCCAAGTAGCTGACACACACACACACACACACACACACACACACACACACACACACACACACACACACACACACACTTTGAGATTTGATTTATATACAAACACACAGACACTCCTGGGGAAGGGTGGTACAGGTTCACTAGCTATAGCCCCTTCTTCCCAGACTATATGGTAGTATCAACTGCCACCAACCACTACTATCCGCTACTAAAAAGGCCCTTACCAAAGGGTGTCCAGTTCTACTGCATACTGTTATCCAATTGGTAAGTGTGACCAATGCCAAGGCTATTCTAGAGTGGTCTGTACAGTATCACCAAATACATGCAAGTACTTTAAGAGCTTAAATATCTCTACACAAAACCAATCACAGTTAAAAGGTTTAAATATATTTAATAATAAATAAAAGCACAAGACAGTACTTATTAACTCGACACTGTGACAATAGAGAGTTCACAATTCACAGGAAATACTTAAAGTAACATAGTAGGACAGTCTCACATAAATATAGAAAACATCTACACTAATCTTGCTATATTCCTGTCTGTCTCTAAGAGAAATACTAAGATCGAAGTCTTACTAACAAAGCAAGGCAAGTGCTGGTGAGTTGTCAGATTCAGAACAAAATACAAAATGCACACTCTTTCTCTCAGAGATAGTTCTTAAATTAATAATGCACATCACTGTTGGGTTAGCTAGATGACATCACTATTCGAATCTAGTTCCCAGGCTAAACGGATACCAACATAATTTAACATGTCTCTGTCAAAAATACTTATCTCTCAGATGTACAGCTGCTGGGAAGCCACAGAGCAATACAAAAACACTTTACATGTGAAACCTAGTAATTATCTCTGTCTTAAGACAATATAAAGAATTTTCAGCTGCAGACATTCTGCCTTCTAGCTGAGATAACACACAGTCGTAAAACTCTTTACTTATCAGCTTATTTTCTTAGAGTTTGCAAGTTAACTTTGTATGTCCCAATTTCTACCATGAAAACATACATTTGCATTGGCATATAGTTTATACACATTTCTGCTGTTTTCCAGCAGGGTGCACTGTGGTTACATTTTTGAAGCTTGGCACATAACACAGTTTTCTTACATTTGTCAAATAAGCCTGTGGATCATATTAATATTTGCCAGTGACATAGGATTATTTACAAATTTCTATCTAGCTGGGCTGGCAGCCTTTACACAAAGAATCACAAATTGTCGAGCAGTCCAACAAACCTGATGCCTACTTCTCTGAATTTTCCTCCTGCTAAAATGTTGCACCCGTACTCATGCAATGCAAGTGTACTGACAAGCTTAAATCCCATATGATGGAACATCTACATTAATAAACAGAAAATGTCCTGGCCATCTATAAAGGATCTCCACTTCATCATTACGAAAAATATTTAAAACTAACAAGTCCCTCGAGCTTATCACTGCAAAATTCAGGGCCGATTATGAACTTAGCATTGCAACCAGCTCAAAGCACATGGTGTAGACCAGCTCACTTATCCAGTTATCAAATTGTGAAATAAAATAGGGCCTTCTTCAGCTGTGGCATGAAGCTTGGTAGTAACAACAGTTCTGTACTGAGCTTACTTCTAATGATACCTTCTTTTCTGTCCCTAAGGATATTGCTGATATGTTTGTAAGCAAAGTCTCTTCTAAGTTCATCCACACCCTGCCTTCCCTTTTCCACCCAGTAAAAACCTCCACACTCAAAAGTCAGTCTTGTCCAAGCCCTTTCAACACTTTCTAAACTTAAAAATACCAGTTCTGTGGGTCCTGACATCCCTTGTTCTATCTAGCACTCCCAAGGTCTACTCTTCCACCTCAGACTGTCCACCTAGTTAGATACATGAGGTGTAGAGAGCAGTTCTTGTGGTGCCTTTGCAGAAGGTTGGTCCTTCTACTGATTGTTGGAGTTACAAGCCTGGTAGACATGCTAGTTTTATTTGCAAGGCTTTGGAATGTATTATGGATGAAGTATTGAGCAGCGGTATTGGTGACCTTATATTCATGGATACACACCAGTTTGTTTTTGTAAAAGGCAGATCATGTCTGTTCAGCCTAGTTGAGTTCTTCAGAAAGATTACCGATGCCAGTAATTTAAAGAGCATACAGTTCCTTCAACTACCTGGAACTTGCTGAAGCCTTCAGCACTATCCCACATGCTGAAATTATTGACAAACTTGCCAAACGTAACTTAATATTAATGTATGCATTGTTTGCTGGATTGCTAAATGTCTGATACACCCATGTTATTAAGGCTAGTGCAGTAAAAATGTCTCCAATAGTATCCTACTGGTGTGTCACTTCTTTTAACATGATAGTTGATATTAAGTTACATAGGCTAACCAGTTTAGCTGTTGATGGCATACTGGGGGCTATTCCTATTCTGATACTTACATTCTCCTGCAAGGGCTGTTCCAAATAAAGGCTTAGTGTGTTAATCATGGAGAAGACCTCAATATGCAAATCAACCATCACCACCACATGTATAGATAAGGGTTCTCTATTACAATTGCGAAACTCTACTTACGCGAATACGGAAATGTTGACACATATTCAGTGAACCGCGAAAACACTAAACATCCTGAAGCACGAAATTTGAAATGTCAAATCGTCATAGTTGACCCTTCTCCGGTATAGCTCCTTAAGGTAAGTGTGCAATAGTTACGAACCTTAGGGTTAGGGTGCGGGTTAAGATAAGTGCATACATAGTATATGCAAGCTTTACTTTAGGGTCAGAAGCAGGGTTTTGTTTAGTGTATGTATGTGGATAATTTATTTTGTTTGGGTAGGTAGTACGTAGTGGGTGGTGGGGTTGGCCAACTACGACGATTCGACATTTTGAATTTCGCAGTTTGGGACGTTCTGTGTTTTCGCGGTTCACTCAGTATGTGTCGACATTTCTGTATTCACGTAAGTGAGTTTCACTGTTGTAATATAGACCCATAGATCAGTCCCTCCAATTAAATTGAATCCATTCCTCAAAGGCTTGGGCACTTATGTTGATAATAACTTTTGCTTTAAACATTGCGTCTCTGACATGACTAGAAATTCCTTCTGCCTTGCACAACATATCTCTTCATGGTACCTCTTAAGAGTTCAGATAAGTTATAGTTCTACTTTATTCCCTCTTTAAAATCTGTTCTTCAGTCACTTTGATTCACACAAGTTATTTTACATTGTGTATGTGCTGCATTGTACTGTAGTCCCTCGAGAACCGTTTTGCATTAGATAGATGAACACAAACCTCGCAAAGGTACATGAACATCTGTGTATCATAGATTTTTCCTCAAATGCACCAACCCATATGAACCTTCCTACACCATGGGTGAATACTGCAGTCTCAGAGGTTTACATAAGCTGTTGTGCTGTCCACTGACCCAGAAAGCTATTCTGTATTATAGATATTCTCCCAATAAAACACCTTGACCTTCTAGGATGACCTGTACCATTATGGATCTTGGATCTGTTTTGCAACACACAAGGCCCATTTGAGTCATTCTATACCACAGGTCTTCATTTCAGTACTGTAAACTTCAGTGATCCATCATTTATGTGATCTGTTACCCATCCTGCAAGAGATCTGCTCTCCAACCTTATAGACTCTTACAAGCCACTTGTAAGCACCTTATTGAAATGTCAGTACTTGGAACACACATATGGAATGGGGCATTATGCTTAATTTTGGGCCAGATAATGAGTACAGGGGGGTTATAACTTCTTTTGCTCTTGAGGTGATGCCTTTACTTATCAAGTGAGCTGCATGGAAAGTTTTCCTTACAATGGTAGACATCTGGTGGTAAAAGTTAAGGTCCCAGTCAACCTGTGATCCCAGGTCCCTTACCACTTCATGGATATTTAGGGTATTGTTATTGCTTTGGTAGTGTGAAGGGGCATTGTTTGTGCCAAAGGGAATGTTGATGCATTGCTTTGCATTCAGTTTGAGACTGTGACTAATACACCAGTCGCTGGTCTGTGTGAGACCATCCTAGAGTACACTGACATCATTAAGGGATTCAATGATTGCAGTAAAAAAGAAAAAAATTGTGCCAGGAGTAAACCAAACAACAATGTAGCAGAAATCCAACCTAAGGCACAACAACATGGCAGGCTGTTGTAAAATCTTAGAAATATAATAAAACACAAGGACTAAGTTTAGATTAGCGCTTTCACACTTAAAGTGCTTCTTCAGACCATGAATCCAAAGCAAACAACAGGACTTTATATAACCCTGATAATTAAACAATTAATAAAACAAGCAGCAATTAACTAATGTTGAAGACCTCTAGATTTTAAGAGGTTTTAAAGAGACCTTCCCATTTATTCTAGGTAATTTATTAGCTTGTAAATTTACTATCCAGTGAAGTTCCCTCACCTCTGTAAAATTCCTAAGATCACTACCACATTTGGTTTCATAAATCACTTCTATCACCCTAAAATTAAAGGTGTGGACAACACTAGTCTCTATTGTATGTTTAGCTGAAGCACTGCTAATATCACCCACCCGAGTGCTATACACATGCTCTCTTATTCTTTCATACAGTGTATGACTGCTTTTACCTACATAGAAGCTGCTACATGCAGCACAGGTTGCAAGGTAAACTATATTCAATGTACAACGGTCAGCTGATACCTTGAACTTATGAACAAAACCAGTTGAAGGATGAATAAAAGTATCATGAACCACTATATACTGACAAAAATTACATCTATGACACTTCCTCATACCCTGAACATAACCAGGATGTATATCTAAACCCGATGAACCTTATAACACAGTTGTCTTTTTAATGACTTTTTGTTTTTGTAACTAAATCTAGGTTTATTGCCAACCACACCACCAATAGAATCATCTGTCTGCGAAATGAACCAATTACTTCTGATGACTTTACATACTACTACTACATCACTAGTGAAATGCAAAGTAATAGGTAAACCATTCAAATAGTTCATGTGAACATTAGAAATCCCATTTTCATGATCAGTACAATCTGAAAAATACAGTCTAGCTTTGCTTGTTCTCTGGCCTCTAGCTAATGTACAAGCATTACCAAGTTCATTGTATCCATATTCCCTTTGTCTAAATTCATATGTTAAACTAGATAAAGTGTTATCAAATTTCTCGTCAAGATTATTTAGTCTTGACATCTGTAAAGTTTGCTCCTTCAAAATGTTCTTATAAATAAAAGCAGGGTGCATACTTTGCCTTTGGAAAACTACATTAAATCTACATGTCTTCCTATACAAACCTTTATCTATTTGCACATCAAGAAAATCTATAGAAAATAAGGACTGTTAACTGGTAAATCTCAGAAAAGAAGTCGTAATATGTAAATAAGAAATAAATTCTTGCAGGCTGTCAGAAGACCCTCGCCACAACAACAATATATCATCAACAGACCTTCTATAGAACAAGATATGATGTTTCAGTTCATGCCTATGAAAAACATATTGTTCTTCCTAGGACGCCAGAACCATATTGGTGTAGCTATTGGCACAAGCCATGCCCATAGCAATGCCAACTTTCTGAATTCTCAAACATAAACACATTGTTTTCCTAACAAACTCTCTAAAAACAGGCATAACAGATTTGTCAACTGTAATGAAAAATCACTGTGCTGTTGTAAAAAGTCCATGGTTATCGCAGTCCCTTTGGTATTGGGAATCACTGTAAAAAGTGATTCCACATCTAAAGTTATTAAATAACAGTCAGTAGTAGGTCCATCCATGCTGTAAAATCATACAAGTCGTGCAGAAACTGTTTGGTATCGCTTAATACAAATATGCCTCATTCAAGACTTTTCTAAAATGGTTCTCCACAAATATAGATAGAGGTTCTGTAGTCCATCCCCTTCCAGATACTATTGGCCTGAGGGGTAGATTAGAAAATTTCTTATGAATCTTAGGAGGTCCTTGGTATAGGGGTATGATAGGATGTTCTAATGCCAACTAATTGTACATCATAGAGGTTATTAGATGGTTAACAAAACAGTCACGTAACATACGATCAATAGATCTTTTCAGCACTAAAATATGTCCAGCATCAATAGGCACATAAACAGCCTCATTAGCAAGTAAGGCAATGATCTCCTTCTTATAATAGCCATAATCAAGGACAACGACAGCCCCTCCCTTGTCTGCTGATTTGATAACAATGTCATCATCATTACATAACTGTTTCAATGCTTCATCTTCTTCCTTTCTCAAGTTATAAAAATTGTTCACTTTGCGTACCCTGTTAGTTGCATTAAAATTGTAAAACACATTAAACAAATCGAATTCGCATTTCTTACAAAAAAATCTCTAAAGCTGGATTCAAAGCTGGTTGAAAAGTACTCTGCTTCCACATAGCAGGAAATTGACAAATAGCAGGAAAAATGTTTTTTAACATAGCATTTCTGGTGAACGATCTAATGTCAAGTATAACATCACTAACATCAGCCATCTGTGCTGGTATGAATGATAAACCACATTCCAGCATAGAAATCTGAGTCGAAGTGAGGTACTTACTGGATAGATTCACAACTAAGGACTCTTCATCTGTTGTAAGTAATGCCTCATTGTTGATGAAGGTAGAGGGTTGGGTTGCTGTCTCCTCTGTTTCCTCTCCCTGCTGAGTGATCTCCCTCTGTCTTGCATTTGCATCCATTTGATTGGTAAAGAGAGAGACTGAGGAAAAATTCTGTGATATAGAATCATGTTGTATTACATTCTGTGCAACGGAGCTCGTTTTTCTCCACACAACTGGCAGTTCTTCAATAATGCCTTCAGAGGTGGAACCGAGAGGGTTTGATACCTCATCTGGATTGGGTACTTCTGGAGACATGGTGAAATTCTCACCTCGATTGGTGTTGATGGCATTGTTCTGTTCATTCACAACTGTATCAGGCCCAGGCTTCTGTCTTTCATTGGTTGCTTGGCTAATCCTTGGCTATGCAAAGACATGGCCCTTTTTAAAATGAATAAAATCACGGTTCAATTTCTTAACCTTCTGTGCACAAAAACTTGTATCATAAGCAGCAACACCATCTATAATTTTATCTAAAGCAGTCATACTGATCTCACCAGGATATTCAGAAAATGGTTTACTTTTCTTCTTTTTAACCTTGGCCCCAAGCTCGATTTCATGGAGCTTAAAGAAATCAATAATTAGACGAATATAGGCAAAGCCAAAATCTAAATTCAGTTGTTGCCACTTACTTAAAAGTTCAACATATGTATTGCCATAGGTAGGCATTTTTAAAATCCTGAGTCCCCTTGGTATAACACGAAAATGCAGACAAGCCTCCCAATGGAGTCATTGCCAATGCATACGTTTTAATTTGTACATGTCATTCTCCAATTCTTTCAAAATATTATGCATTCAATGATTGCACCTAGTTTGCAGTTGTCTGCAAACTTGGTCAGCCACGACCCTTTAGTTTTGACCTGAACTTCTGAGAAGTATATACCAAACAGTAGGGGGCCCAGCATGACCCCTCTGGCACCACAATGGTAACATGTCTGCTGGTTGATGTGGAGTCAGCCACTTTGATAATGTGTGGCCACTTTGTGAGCCAGTTGGCAACCCATCTTACAACAAAGGTGTTTATATTCAGTTTGCCAAGTTTATTGGTAATGCCTGGATGTGGGATTATATTGAAAGTGTTTGCCAAGTCGAGGTATGCTTTGTGCACATATTTTCCCCTCATCAATTGCCTTTGTCAGACATTCAAAGAAATCTACCGGATTTAACAGGCAGGATCTGCCCTTCATAAAGCCGACTTGGGTAGGATCCAGGGTTTGGAGGTCACCTATGTCTTTATTTGTAAGGTCCATAATGATATGTTCCATGGCCTTACAGATGAGACTGGTCAGGCGTATGGGTCTGTAATTCCTCAAGTCTATTGCTAGGCCACCTTTGTGGAGAAGAATAACTGTAGCTGTTTTTCAGTCCATAGGAATAAAGCCTGTGGTTAGGCTATGATTGAAAAGGGTACTTAGTGTTGATGCTAGTTCATGTTTTACCCTGTTTAAAAGACAGCCTGGGATGTCATCTGGTCCCATAGAGGCCATGTTCTTTGCCTTGGACAGGGCTTTGAGGACCTGCTCTTCAGATATGTAAGGTGGGGAGAAGTTTGGGGGAGGGTTTGTTGTATGTTAGGAGGGATAATGGAGTGAAATTTTCACCAAACCTGTCTGCTAGCAGGTTCGCTATCTTTGTGGAGTCAGTGTGTGTGATACCATTGGCCACCAGTTCTGCACATGCTTGGGTCCTACCCTTTAGGTTACGCACATAGCTGTAAAAGGCCTTATAGTTATCTTTGGCAGTACTTGCTAAGTTTCTCTCAAAGGAGCTCTTGGAGGATTTGACAAGTTACCTTATTTGCCTGTTAAGGCTGAGGAGGGTGCTTTTCCATTGTTGGGTCCTTGTCTTTGTTTTCTTGGATAGCAATGTTTTGGCATTTACTGTAGAGTTTGTTGATACTGGAAGTCCATCATGGCAGCTTGATTTTACTTGGGGCTCTGGCTTTGATTCTGTCTGGTACAGCCAAGTTTATACACTTTTATGCAAGTGATTGTACAGGGTTTTAGTGTAAGCCTTGGCATAGTTACCACTTTCAGCTTGGAGTGGGGCTTGGAATGCATTTATACCTTCTCCTTGGAGGGTATAGATTGCCTTAAGCCAGGTTTGATAAAAGTGTTTCCAGGGAGTGAAATTTTTTATTTAAGCTCCTAGCATTTAGCAGCATGACCCTTATTTTGTTTTGCTTGGTTAATTTCATGTTGGTAATGTTGTTTACAAGACCCTTGCCTTAAAAAGCCACTATGGGGGAGGAAAGAGCCTTTGACAGCAGCCGAAAGCCAAGACATGCCAGGTGCAAGCTGTCTCTAGCAAAGCAGCGAGGTTTGTCGACCATGGCTTCCAGGCAGACAGGAACCGTATCCCCTTGGAATGACACCAAAAACTAAGCCAATTATTGAAATCAATCATTTTTTTGTTCATACTTTGGCATCATTCTAGGTGAGGGTAGCAGAGAGCTCAACCAGGTCTCTCTTCATATAGTCCAGTGAGGTGCATCTCAAGTCATTCACACCAACATGAACTATGATGGAGTCATAATAGTACTTACTGCTGACAGATCTGAGTGCATGCATAATTTGGTGACTCTGATTTTGACTTTCTCTGTGTCCAGCCTGGTGAGTGGGACATCTTTGTGTCTCACTATTGAGTGTCCAATGACAAGAAAATTTGCGAGCTTGGTGGGTGAGACACTGGTGTTGCTATGTGTCAAGCCCCCTGAAATTATTTATACCAACTCCAAGACCACAACACCTCAGAGAAAAGGGAATATGCTAAGAAAGGCTGTCTTGGATTTGGTATATACAAGTCATTATTTTTCAAGGCTATCTTGGATTTGGTATATACAAGTCCTTATTTTTCAGCCATGCAGTCTTGACATTACAGGATTCACTCATGCAGGTCCTGATACTTCAAATGGTTGCTTATTCTGTATCTATCCACACTGGCTCTCACAGATCATTCATTATCGGAGATGTATTATACATCCCATATCATCATATGCACAGCTGTAAGTGACACATCTGCTCTACAGCACCATATTTCTGTATTCGACATTCTGTAAGTAACATATGTTCTTTAATTACAGAGATCAACCTGAACAGTTTTTGATTCCACATGTGTTCCCCAACATTACACACCCCACATAAGTCATTCTATGTCGCATCACTCCCCAGATTTACACAATATGTAATTACAGCTATATTACAAATTCTTGCAGGATTCAGTGATTAAAACACAGCACAGCTGTTTCATTCTGCTTGCATATACTGATTGTTCTTGATTTTCTCATTGTAAAAGTAAACCTTGCATTGGGCAACCTAACTTTTTCCTTTTTTGAAGTGTTATCCTACATGTGGTCAGGTTATGTTTTAAAATTTTAATTGTGTTTAGAAATTCTATTTTAATGTAAGGTCTTGTACTTTTCTTAGATACAGTGGTATCTCCATTTATACAACACTGTTGTGCACTTTGAAGGTTAGCACTTTGTTTCCTGTTGCATGACTGTGGAGTTATTGTATTTAAATAAGGGTGGTCTGGAGAATTAAGCTCTCCATATGGGGGTAGCGGGGGGGGGGGGTTCTCTTTCTGCAGAATAGGTTTTGTGTGTTTTATGATGCATTTAATAACATTTTGTTTCTTTAGCAAAAGTTAGCAAAACATAACTCATGTTACAATACTGTGAATTTGGGGGAGGAAGACATTTTGAAAAAGTATTTTATACTACAGGAGAACCTAGGTTTTGTGGCTTTCCTGTATTGCTCTGATCTACATCATAACTTGGCGACCATGATGATTCCAAACTCTTTTTCCTCTTAGTCAATTACTGGCCTTCCTACTGTGACTGATCCCACATTGCTTCTAGAAACATCTTCCTTCTAAGGGCATGCCCTCTTACCTATCAAATATGTCCAGGGGAGATGTTTTAATAATCTGAAGCCAGTCGGACTGTATAGCAGGGGTTGGACTGGCATATGACCAAATCCATCAAACCCCCAGGAGCCTGCTTCATTTAATTTTTCTCATTTTGTTTCTTCCTTCCCAGGTTCAGATACCCAAGTGTGCAGCCAGAACATTACAGTGACTCTTGCTGTATATTAGGGATTATATTTATTCTGGGTATCCTGTTTCAGTACTTCCACAGAGGGAGCATCCATGATGATTTCCTTTCTACCAGCCATACTGGTGAGCCAACCCTTTCTCAGCTCAGGTCATCAATGCAGCCAGAACATTACAGTGACTCTTGGTGTGTATTAGGAGTCATCTTTGTTCTGGATATTCCCTTTCAATAGCTCCAGAGAGGGATCATCCATAGTGGTTGTCCTATTTGTTGGCCATAGTTATGGGCCGACCCTTTCTCAGCTCAGGTCATCAGTACTGAACTTGGATACCCTGCTTCTATGAAGGTGGGCTTGTCTTTACTCATTCTGGTTTGCAAGAAAAATGCATGAACACAACTGCTACTGTAATGTACAATTCAACTTTTTTTTTTTCTTCTGTATTTCTTGTTT
Organism: Protopterus annectens; assembly: GCF_019279795.1. NCBI lineage: Eukaryota > Metazoa > Chordata > Ceratodontiformes > Protopteridae > Protopterus > Protopterus annectens. Next base: position 1,717,330,767 of record NC_056744.1, read on the forward strand.
CTCAGGAAAATGTGTGTAGTTTGGAACAGTACATTACACAAGAGTTTGCAAAACTACACCAGTTTCTTCATGATAAGGAGCAAAAACTAATCCAACAGCTTAAGGATGAAGAAGCAGAAATTCTGAGACGGATGGAAACAAAACTGAAAAGTGTAAGAAGTTTTTCTCCCCAGATTTACATTTGCACAATATGTAATTACAGCTATATTACAAATTCTTGCAGGACTCAATGATTAAAACACAGCACAGCTGTTTCATTATGCTTGCATATACTAATTGGTCTTGATTTTCTCATTGTAGAAGAAAACCTTGTGTTAGGCAACCCAAGTTTTTCTCTTTTTGAAACATTTTCATACACTTAGTGAGGTTGTGTTTTTGCATTTGAATTTTGTTTAGAAATCCTGTTTTGTTATAAAGTCTCGCACTTTCCTTAGATACAGTGTATCTCCATTTATACAACACTGTTATGCACTTTCAGGTTAGCACTTTGTTTCCTGTTGCGACTGTGGCGTTAGTATATTTAAATAAGGGTAGTCTGGAGAATTAAGTCCATATGGGGATTGCAGGGGGGGTTCTCTTCCTGCAGAATAGGTTTTAGGTATTTTATGATGCATGTAAGTAACATTATGTTTCATTAGTGAAAGTTACAAAACATTACTCGTGTTACAATGATTTCATTGAATTTTGGGGAAGGGTACATTTTGAAAAAATATTCTGTACTACAGCAAAATCTAGGTTTTGTGGATTTCCTGTGTTGCTCTGACACATATCATAACTCAGCTACCATGATTTTCCAGTTTTTTTCTTTAGTTACTGGTCTTCCTTTTGGAACCAATCCCACATTGTCTCTTGAAATTAGAATCGTCTTCCACCTAAGTATGTGCTGTCTTACCTATCACATATGTCCAGGGAGATATTTTGAACACCTGAAGCCAACCAGACGTTATAGCAGAGCCTGGACTGGCATCTGACCAAAACCATTAGACCGCTAGGAGCCTGCTTCGGTTCCTTTTTCTCATTTTGTTTCTTCCTTCCCAGGTTCAGATACCCAAGTGTGCAGCCAGAACATTATAGTGACTCTTGCTGTATATTAGGGATTATCTTTATTCTGGGTATCCTGTTTCAGTACTTCCACAGAGGGAGCATCCATGATGGTTTCCTTTCTGCCAGCCATACTGGTAAGCCGACCCTTCTCAGCTCAGGTCATCAGTGCTGCCAGAACATTACAGTGACTCTTGCTGTATATTAAGGATTATCTTTATTCTGGGTATCCTGTTTCAGTATTTCCACAGAGGGAGCATCCATGATAGTTTCCTTTCTACCAGCCGTACTGGTAGGCCGACCCTTTCTCAGCTCAGGTCATACAGTGCTGCTCTCAGGTACCCTGCTTTTATGATGGCGCACTTATCTTTAGTCATTCTTCTTTTTTGCAATCAAAATGCATGAGCACGTTTGGTACTGTAATGTACAATTCAACTTTTTATTCTTCTGTATTTCTTGTTTTTTAGGAAGATCTGTTTAGTTTGGAACAGTACATTAAACAAGAGTTTGTAAAACTGTACCAGTTTCTTTATGATAAGGAGAAAGAACTAATCCAACAGCTTAAGGATGAAGAAGCAAAGATTTTGAGAGAGATGGAAAAAAATCTTCAAAGCGTAAGAAATGATGTTGTGTCTACCCATGTGGCAATGTCTGATGCAAGCTTGAAGCTCAGGAAGAAAGTCATAGAGACTCTGGAAGAAAAGGAAGAAAGTACTCTAGGTCTTAAAGTCATAGAGACTCTTGAAGAAAAGGAAGAAAGTACTCTAGGTCTTAAAACCTCCATTATAGCCACTCTAGAAGTGGTGTCCAAGGATATGTCAGAACGTCAGAAAACTACTGGTTTTCTAACAGTAAGTGAACATTTTTGTGTTTTTTGTTACCTGTTTAATAAGGCTGGTCTTCTGACCCTTTTTAGCCATAAAATGATTTCTGTGGGAGACAGTAAGACCGATACCCAAGTACAAAGCACATCTCCCTCTTTACCTGTATAGGCAGTTATATTTTGTTTGCTTTTCCCTTTTCCGTGCCCTAACATTTTCACTAACTAATGAACAACCAACTTCTAGTTTCAGCATTAAACATGGTTAGCTTTAAATGTAAAGAAAAAGACCTTTTCTAAACTTTCTTTTTCCTATCTCACACACCTTTGTGGTTTGCATTGTCATAATACACTTAAATATCTTCTTTCACATCAATACTTCAGTACAATTTTATTGTTCATTCCCATATAACTTTTAGGCTAACAGATATTTTTTTCACCCACAACACTTCATCTAAGCTTGTACCACTCTGTCCCCTACCCCAACAACAAAACATCCAATCAAATTAACTGAGGCATCCAAATGGGCTAACTCCTCAGCTTGCAAGCTTCTGTCACAGGCCCACATAACGCACTTCTCTGAATCTACTGCAGCAAAAATAGCATACAACTTCCACCCAGATTACTCTGTCTTCCCCTAATTTAAGGATAATATGCTGCAACTCCAGGTTACTCTCACATTTATACTAAGCATACTCAGGACTATCACATTCCCCTTTTCCCCATCGCTGTATTTTCCCCAACTCTGTACTCCAGATCAACAAACACCCACCAATAAACTACAGAATTGCACTCAGCCTTTACCTATTAGGAACTCTGGCCCTATTCAGTTGCAGCTACATCAGACAGAACAACCAGATCTATATATTAGTATCAGACTGGGTCCTTACCACCTCGCCTCATCTTCAAACATAAACACCTTTGGCTATCTCCTAGACATCATCAGTGACCATCTCCCCACATTTACTACAAGACAAACTAATCACCCCCTGAAAAATACAGTTTTAAACAAGTACGTAGACACTTCTGTTTTAACAAAAACACCTTTATAAACTACCACTCCCAAATACAATTGGAATACTGCAGAAACCTACCGCTAGAAGATGCTGTTACCCATTTCAGTAAAACAATCCTTAACCCATAAGAACAAAAAGAACCAAAAGTAACCCTGCTCCGTGGCTCAGCAAAGAAACCAAACAGCTCATGCTAGAGAGAGACAAAACCTAGAAGCTGTGGTATAAAAACAAAACAATCAATTTTTAATCAACTTAGAAAATGATGTAAACATCTAAAACTAGACAAAATTGCATTCTTTCACTCACTCCAAGTCTAACATCACCACAATCCCAAATAATTCTGGACAGCCATAAAAGCCTTAGTATACCCCACTCAAACCACCACCCCATCTCATAACACAAACAACAACATGGACAATGTAGCCATCCAGTTCAACACCCACCTCATTCAATCTTTCTTTCTTTACTAGAATCTAATCCACCCTCCCATCTCTCTGTCTCCACCAACAATACTCACAAAATACCCCTCTTACTTCTTTCTACCAAATACCTACCTCAACTATCAAAAATTACCTTCAGAAGCATTGGCTGCTGACAAACACCCCCAGATGTACCTCAGGTTAGCTGCCAGTGTCCCCATCTCAATACCCCATCTCAATACTTATAAATAGATCTATAGCAGAAAACTATGTTCCCACTATCTGGAAAAAAAATCACAAATTAAACCACTTCACACAGGTGGATCAACCACAGACCTCTCCAACTTCCTTGCCATTGCAATTCTCTCCCTTCTGTCCATAATCTTAGAAAGATGCATACATTCCCAACTCTTAACCAATCTCAGAAACAACAAACTACTCTCCCCTGCACAACATGTCTTTCAACCACACCACAGCACAACAGCTATGCTTACTTTCTCTGAAGCCATAAATAAAAAACAGAAACGATTGTAACCTAATATTCTCCCTGTTCCTAGATCTTTTAAAAGCATTTGGTACAGTATTTTCTTTCTCTCTTTCTCTTCCCTCATCCTCTCTAGTGGCGCATAACCCCTGGTGATGTGAGCAAGTTACAGGCCCCTCAGGATACAAGCCAAATAGCTAGCTAATTTATGTCAAGGTCTAAACACTCTACTTTTCTGCCAAACCTGCACGAACCTGCAACCTGCCAAATGACCAGTCCCTTGTTTCTCTTTAAACCTTAACAACATTTGTATCAAGGTCTAAACACTCTACCTTCCTGCCAAACCTGCATGAACCTGTAACCCGCCAAACGACCAGCCCTTTGTTTCTCTTTAAGACTTAACAAAGTAGGTCTCAATTAGAATTTTTACTTGTTATAATCACTGCTGTTGGCCATGCCCTCATCTCTGCATTCACATCGCCAGGCTTTAGCTGTTCCTCTGTGCATTTTCATGCATTAACATACTCCTGTAATAGTGTCTCCCCAATGTTTCTGGTATTGACCTTCATTAAGCTGTTCCCCCACTATTATTCCTTTGATTCTTTGACTCTTGACAACATCTTTTTTCTCTACAGTACATTTTTTTTTTATTTTTACTCTGCTCAGGTTTCTTTACTCTATTGTGTTTTGTTTTGTTTTTTGGAGCCTACACCTCCACCCTCCTGATCTACCTTGCTCTCTACTTATTTCTGTCCCTTGCCATTCTTTTTGCCAAGCTTACATCTGTCCTGTCCTCTCCTTGTCCTATTTTTTCCTCTCCCACCACTCTGTTTTCCATTTAAATCAAAAGGACTGTTTCATTGCTGCTATTGTTTGTCTCTACTCTTCCTAGTACTACTTGGCTCTGTTTTCTGACTTGGCTGCTTATCTTCTGATTTGTTTCTGATGAGCCAGTACATTGTCTCAGGTCCATTACAAGCCTTTCACACTCTCCAATTTCCTTTTCCTGCTGCTTGATTAATTTTTCAGTCTTATTCCTCCCAGCATACATTGCAAGTTAAGTCCCACAGTCAGCGTTCTCTGCCATCTTTCTCTCTCTTCCCTCATCCTCTGTAGCGGCACATAACTTCTAGCAGTGTGAACTAGCTATGGACCCCTTAGGATACAAGCCAAATAGCTTGCTGGTAACAACATATTGTTTTATTTCTATTACATTGTCACAGCTATTTTTTTCTCAGCCAAAAGTGTGGAAATTACTGTTTTTTGTCTATTTGAATATTTACACATGTCTTAGTATTACATAGTGACCATCCTTGTATGCTCTGTTTAGTCGTTTCTGGTACCCTAAGGCTTTGCTTATTTTGAGTGTCGTTTTGTAACTATACACTGCTAGCTAAATTGTTGTAGCCAACTATACTTGCTCTTGAGTCGGTAGTTGATTTGTTAGGCTGCCAGCTTTGCCACTCTATTTGCTATTGTTTAAAGCAGCTATATTACAAGCTGTTAATGCTCTGTTTGCAAAGGTCTAAAGTGGTTAAAATATGAGCTACAGGTGATGCTCCTGCACTGCCAGTAAATCGCCTTGCTCTGCTACAAATTGCCTGATTCTATATTGGCCATTTTCCTGTACACTATTATATCTAGTTTTGTATAGTCTGCAGAGACAACAAATAGTGTGGACAGTGCCTTTTATTGCTCCTGTGAGATCTAGCATGCCTTGTCTTGTTAACCTAATGTAAGTGAATACTGATTTTTTTTGATTATATCATTATGCAGCGGATATCATTGTAGTAAATGCTGTTTTTCCATTTAATTTGCCTATTATAACTGTCTCTCAAGGTTGCCGTGATCTTTTCCAATTAAGCTCATACACTGTTAACTTTGTTTCTTTTCACTACCTATATATGCTCCTTCTAACCCTTTTTTTCTGTCTCCCTTTTCATAGATTTCTGTCAAGGTCTAAGCACTCTACCTTCCTGCCAAACTTGCACGAACCTGCAACCTGCCAAATGACCAACCCCTTGTTTCTCTTTAAGCCTTAACAATGTAGGTCTCAATTAGAATTTTTACTTGCTTTAATCACTGCTATTTGCTGTGCCCTTGTCTCTGCATTCACATCGCCAGGCTGTAGCTGTTCCCCTGTGTATTTTCCTGCATTAACATATTCCAGAAATAGTGTCTCTCCCCCCATGTTTCTGGTATTGAACTTCATTTAACTGTCCCCCATTATTATTCTTTTGATTCCTTGATCCCTGACAACATCTTTTTTCTCTAGAGTATCTTTTTTTTTTCTCTACTCCTGTTGTGTTTTTTTGAGTCTACACCTCCACCCTCCTGATCTACCTTGCTCTCTACTTATTTCTGTCCCTTGCCATTCTTTTTGCCAAGCTTACATCTGTCCTATCCTCTCCTTGTTCTATTTTCTCCTCTCCCACCACTCTGTTTTCCATTTAAATCAAAAGGACTGTTTCATTGCTGCTATTGTTTGTCTCTAGTCTTCTTAGCACTACTTAGCTCTGTTTTCTGACTTAGCTGCTTATCTTCTGATTGTTTCTGATGAGCTAGTACATTGTCTCGGGTCCAACCCGCACCGTTCACCCTCGCTGTACTTTGGCTCACTCTGCTCCCCTACCCCCATTCCCACCCACCCCTGACATCATCAGATTTATACTCTGTCCTCATTAACTACACTTCTCCCCCTTTACATTATTCCTTCAATTAGGCTACTACTCCAAGCCTCATCCTACATCCATCTCTTTCTTCAACTACACACCCATTAGTCTCAACCTTGCTGATACTTAAACTCCCCCGTCATCACATCTTCCATTTATCATGACTCACTTTTACCTAGGCATCCCATTTCTAATTCTGCTAATACAACTCTCCTCTTGCCACATTAAACTTCATTGCTCACATACCTCCCTCACCCTTCCCTATTCCCACAATAACCACAACATAAACTTCTCCTTCTACAGCTCACCATCTCTCTTTACCACCTCCCATTTTCATCTTTTCAAGATGAAAACTCTCATGTCCACACCAAGGAAAAACTAAAACTTGCCCTGTACAGCCCTAACCCACATCACCCTCATCATCCGATATCATTTAAGAGCAGTCTCCTCCTAGCTGGTAACATTCACCCCAACCCTGGACCCTCACCCCTTTCTCTCAACCCCAGCATGTACTCCTCCTTACCCTCATCTGCCACAAACGCACCCCTCCCTACTCCACACTGCACTGCTCTCAAAACCTTAGACCTCTTCTTAATCAACATACAAAGCCTTCTCCATAGAACCACTGACTTACACTCCTGGATAACCCAACACTCTACTCATATTCTATCTTTAACAGAAACCTAGTTAAAACCACACATAACTAGTAATGAAATTTTACCCCCAGGCTACAGCATATTTTGACTTGATAGAGAGACAAAAAAAGGTGGTGGTGTAGCCATCCTCTATTCTGATCTACTTAATCTCGCTCCCGTACAAATACCACTACCGAGCTTTAACCTGCTGAACTACTTGTACTTAATTGCCACCTTAACTCCCACAAAAACTCGCTATAGCATCAATTTACATCCCACCAGGGAATAACATTCCTGTCCTTGGGAACGTACTCTCATTGCTAACTGATATTGGTTGGTTGCTTTCCCTGCAGTCATTGCTCATTTTGCAAACACATTTGTCAAACGAAGAAATTTACTAACCATAATACACCCCATATTTTTAATGTCAACATATTTGCCAATTGTAGCATCAATTGGGTGGTCTGTCTTGTTGTTTGTACACGTTCAGCATTTTATATAGGTCAAACTTCCAGACCTATGAGGCTACGTATATCAGAATACTTAAGTAATATCAGAAGTAAACATTCTACAAATGCTTTATACAGGCATACTACTAAACATGCCACTGCTAAATTTCAATTTATAATTCTTGATAAAATACACGGCAATAGAAATTGTAAGGCTGGATGGCACAATATTTTAAATAAAAAAAAGAAGACTTGGATTGTCAGGCTGGGTGGATTATTTCCACCTGGTTTGAATGATCACTGATGAATTTAATGTTGGTTGGTTGGTTGGTTTTAGATGGCTGTTTGAAGTTTACCTATATATATATATATATATATATATATATATATATATATATATATATATATATATATGATTTCTAATTACAGTTGTTGTTATACATTGACAAAGGCTTTTTGAGCTGAAACCAGTCTGTGGACTGTGGTTTGACTTTAATAAAGTCTTTTCCTCTCATACCAGTGCTAGCTGTTTTTTTGGAGGTTCATGGTTTCAAACAACTCATCACATCCCCCACTTGTATTAATAAACTCACTGGTACCAATTCTATCCTTGACTGGATACTTACTACATACCCTAATCTCTACCACAACCCCCACACCCTACCCGACTCCCTTAGTAATCACCTACACATTCACATCCAAAAACAATATATTCCTATACCTAGATCCCACTTATACAGAGACTGCCATAAACTATCCTCATTAGACACTGATTGTTTTAACACTATGCTACCTTCCATTACCTGGTCTTTTCTTCACTACCTACCCCTTAATGAAGCTGTGGAAAGATTCAACCATATTTTTCCTTGACATCTTAGACTCACTTGCTCCCCAAAGAAAAATAAGGATAAAAGCCTCCTTTACACCTTGGCTATCAAAAGGAAAACTCTCCCTCATGCACAAAAGAGATGGTATCTGGAAAGCCTGACAGAAATCCAAATCCCCAACCATACTATAGTACTATAAGGAAATCAGAAACCTTGCTAAAAAACGGATTTATCGTGATGAGAAAATTTTTTACAGTACAGATCAATCCAAACACCTCTCCAATCTCAAAAAATTCTGGTCCATCATCCATAATATCCTACACCCGGCAAACCCTCAACCCCTAATCCCTTCCTTAATAACTCACCACTAGAGAATCCCACCCTGCTCAATAACTACTTCATAGGCACCATCCGGAAACTAACTGACTCTGACCATAACTCCAGTCCCCCAACTCTTCCCCCCTCTTCTACCTATATTAGCAAAGCCCCCTTTCACTCTTAAACCTGTTCCCACCTCCTACATCATATCTCTTCTATGTAAAGTAAAACCTCGTTTTCCATCTGCTGATTATCTACCACCCCTCTTTCTCAAGCTTGCTGCAGATTCCGTAACCTTTCCCATCGCCATACTTATAAAAAGATCAGTTCAAGAAAGTACAGTTCCTAACATCTGGACATCCTTATATACTGTACCACTGCACAAATGAGGTAACTCCACTGACCCCTTTCTACCTATAGCCATCCTATCGCCTCTTTCCAAATTTCTTGAAAAATGTATCCACTCTCAACTTAATTACCTAATACAGGAAAACCTCTTAACTCCCACACAACACGGTTTCTGGCCTAATCACATCGTGGCCACCGCCCTCTTATCTTTTACCCACACAGTTGCTGTGGCCAGAGATAATAACCAACTTGTGTCCTGTCTCTTCCTTGACCTATCCAAAGCATTCGATACAGTGTTTCACTCCAATTTACTAACAAAACTGTCTGAACTTAACCTCTGTCTTACCACCATGCACTGGTTCTCCAGCTACCTTTGAAGTAGACTACAATCTCACTTCCTGTTACTCCTCCTTGCCTGTAAAAACAGGAGTCCCCCAGGGTTCTATCCTAAGCCCCCCTTATATTTAATATCTTTACCAACAATCTCCACTCTGCCTGTAACCACTCTCCTCTTATCCAATATGCAGATGACTCAACCCTCATCATCTCCTCTAACAACATGTCACATCTCCTTTCTCTTACACAAAACACATATAACACTGTTGAAAAGTGGGTAAATGAAAACCAACTAATTCTAAACCCTAAGAAAACTAAACTCTTACTCTTCCTACCTAAATCACTCTGACTGTCAATGTTCCTTTTCCATCTCCTCTGTAGATACCACTATCATCAGAGCTGACCCACGTGTAAAACTCCTTGGCACCGTTATAGATGATCAGCTTAAAACCAACATATTTATCAGTGTATCAAAAAGGCACCTCAGAAATTAGGATTACTGTATCGAAACAAAAAATACCTTACTCCTGAAGCTAAACTATCCCTAGCCAGAGCTTTCATACTCCAGGCCTTCTTTATGCTGCTCCCATCCTGACAAACTTGCAGTCCGCTTTAATCTCACAACTGGAACAAACTTATAATAAAATTACCAGATTTTCAACGGGCCAACCTTACAGCTCTCACCACTGCATTACATTAAAACAACTGCAATGGCCAGAATTGCCCTGCCAACTTCTTATAGCACAACTACAAATCACCCGCTCCCTCCTTTACAAACCTACTGCTGGCCCCTCCCTCTCTACACTACTAGTTTCCTTCTACACACCCACCAGGTCTCTCAGAAGCTCTGACCAACAACTCCTAGACATATATAAACCCAGCAGAAATATACGTAAACTTCTCTACAACTACAATGTGTCTCTAGCCTGGAACAAACTTCCTTGCTAGATTAGGACCACCACAAATATTATTCAATTCAAAAAGCAACCAAACCTCTTCCTCTTAAGCTCAAGGATCTGTCCTTGCCAGGAACCTATCTGAACCCTTCCACCCTTTATAACCTTACTTCAATTCTCTCAACTCACCTCTTCATGTTTAACAACTTCACAGCTATGCTTCCCTTCTATCTCCCATTACAGGTAGCTTTTTTTTACTAGTAAATATCTCATTATCAATGTCCTCAGCATTTATAAAGTGTAATTTTGTATGTATATATTGTATTCTACACTATCCATACCATTTATTCCACAGTGTGATCTTTGTATGCTTATTTGTTTATTCTGTGTATTGTATTATATTGTTACTGAAACACACAGGGGTCATTAACTCCTTTCCGCCTCTTTCATGTACTTTTTTTGTCTCAGTTTGTAAATACCTACTGTACACAGTCAAAGATGCCACTTTCGATCAATTGTAATTTTCTTTTGTGAACTTATTTTTTTTTTCTTCTGATGCTTAATCCTTTTTGTTTCTGTGTCGTCCTTGTTGCATTATTTTCACTCATATTACTATGCGTAACTTGAATATAGCATTCAAATCTTGTGAATTTATGTTTTGTAAATAACCTGGAGCTTTTCTCCTCTGTTCTCCACTGAAAATCAGCTTCTGGCTCAGTTGGACCAACCCAGTTAACAAATGTCAGATAAATAGTGTCCCACCCACTTCTAATCAACAAACTATCTTCCCTTTCACTGTCTCATTTTGATTGTACTTTATTCTGTAGCTATATCTCCAACAGACAACAGGCCATAACATAGGTAGGTACTAGGCTATCAGCCCAAGGGCCTATGTAAGCCTAGCCAGCAAGGTTCCATAGCTTACGTCACCCAAGAACGTTATTTTCCTGTGCCACTGTCCAGCAGTGATCCCCGGGGTGTATTTCCCATTTCCCATCCACTCATCAAGATTTTTCTTGAAGAGTGCTAATGAAGAACTTTGCTTGACATAGATGGGTAGCTTGTTCCAAAGTATAGGAAGTCTCTGGGACAGGAATCTATCCCTCCAGCGTGTTCTGTTTATTGTGGTGACAAGGTTTAGGTCCTTAGAGCATGTAGCTCGGAGGGATTGGGATTTCTTTAGGTGTAGCATGTCTAACAGCTCTGGGTTTGACATAGCTTTATATGTTAGGCAGAGATCACCTCGGAGTAGGCGATAATGCTACCGAGTAAAGCTGGAGTTTTTTCAGGTGGTCAGTGTAGGGCATTTGTTTGAGGCCAGTAATCCTCTTTGTGAGGTACTTCTGTGGCCTTTCCAGCTGCTCCAGATGAGGTGTGCCACATAGAAGGACTTCCTGACTACTGTGGTGATGTGACTATTAAAGGAGAGACTACTGTCCACCTGGGTCCCAAGGTCTCTTATCACGCATCCTGTGTTAAGTAGATTGCTGCCTATGTGGTAGTTCATGGGTACAGAGTTTTTACCAAAGGGGATGACACTGCACTTTTTGGCATTGAGCTTGAGGCCATGGCTCTGACACCAGGCATCTGTCTCGGTGAGGCCCTTCTGTAGGATGTCCACATTATTTGGGGACTTGACTATGGCTCCTAGTTTGCAGTCATCTGCAAACTTCGTTAGCCAGAGGCCTTCTGTGTTAGCCTGTACTTCAGAGAAGTAGATACCAAACAGGAGAGGTCCCAGGACGGAATCCTGTGGTACTCCACTTGTCACTGCTTTGAGGTCAGATTTGGAATCTGCAACTTTTACAGTGTGGGTTCTGTCAGTGAGCCAGTTGGCAACACATCTTGTGACGTAGGGATTTATACCTAGTTTAGTGAGTTGAGCTATAATTCCAGAATGGGGGATGGTGTTGAAAGCCTTGGCGAGGTCAAGCTAGGCTGTTTGAACCACCTTACCCTCATCCACTGCTTTGGTGACTGCCTCAAAGAAGTCGATCAGGTTCAGGAGGCATGATCTGCCTTTCACAAACCCGAACTGGGTGGGATCCAGAGTTTGGAGGTTACCAATGTCTTTGTTTATGAGTTCCATGATGATACATTCCATGGCCTTGCAGACCAGGCCCGTAAGGCTAATAGGTTGATAGTTCCCGGGAACAGTGGTGGCTCCCCCTTTGTGGAGTGGGATTACTGTTGCTGTGCGCCATTCAGTGGGCACAAAGCCTTATGCGAGGCTATTATTGAACATGGTGCTTAAGTGGGGAGCCAGTTCGTTCTGAACATGGAATCGAGACCTCTCCTCCTTCCTCCCTGTTTCTGTTGGTGTACCACAAGGGTCAATTCTAGGCCCATCTAGGCCCAGTACTTTTCAGTATTTTCACAAGCAATCTGAACAAAACCAGCAAACCTGCCACTTTAGTACAATATGCCAGCGATGCCACTATCACCTACTGATCCCCAACCCTTCCACTACTTCAACAAATGACTTGCATAGAATCATGGGTAAAGGGTCTTCAGTTACTCTTAAATGCCAAGTAAGTAAAATTTGCTTTTCACAATGAGATCTCTTTCAACAACCAGTACACTCTTTAATATTACCTCAGCAAACGCCACCACCATAGAAACTGTAACAAATACCAAATTACTAGGAGGCGTACTAGACAGTAACCTAAAATTTGACCTGTGTATCACCCAGGCCCCATCAAGAAAACTCATCAAAAACTGGGCTTCCTCTAGTGAAAGAAACCCTACCTTACAGACTCGTCATGAAAATCATTAGCGTCATCCTTCCTTCCTTCTTTCCCTTCTGTATGCATCGTCCATATTACCCAACATTCAAGTCACCCTACTAAATAAATTAGAGTTATGCTTTAACAAAATAGCCAAGTCTGCAGCTAATGCATCCTACCATACACATGACTGTTTAACATTAAGGAAGCTCAACTGGATAGAACTGCCTAATCACCTTACATTCACTCAGCTTCAAATTGCCCACAAAGTAATACACAAGTCACACATGTGGCCCTGTCTACAACAGATTCTGAAGCACTACACCCACCGCATTGTCTTTGCTCGGGTAACCAGAGCATGCTAATAACTTCTTAATCCCATAATACAGCTGGAGATCCTCTATACTCATCCTGTGTCATCATACAATGGAACCCATTGCCTGTCCCACTAAATCAGAACAGCTGTGCATCTAGCTTTAAGCACAACCTAAAACAGAATGTAAACTCCTCCTGGCTTTGTTCACACCCTGACAGATTCTCACTCTCACTCTGTCTCTTTCGCTCATCTTTGGACTGTCACCACCCCCTAATGCCCCAGCTGTCTTTGCTTATTCTGTAAATGTAAATAAATCATATTTATATTTATAACTGTGTACCACTTTTCACCACTCCTTTGTAAATGAAGTTTGTGTATTGTATGTGTAAATGCAACCTGTTTATTATTGTATAACACTCCCACAGAAATCAAATTATATTAAACTCTCTCTGTCTTTATTGGATGATTTCTAAGATCCCATTTCTAATGTTAAGAAACTGGTTCTTTTTTTCTCTGTAAATTATTTGTAATTTTTTTGTAACGCTACTGGAGCTTTTCTCCACAGGCCTCCATTAAAAATGGGCGTGAGTGCCCATTCAGACCATCCCAGTACACAAAAAGCAATAAATAAAATAAATAAATACAAAGATGCACGGTAGTAACTAGTGGTACCAAATGATTTCCAGTAGTGGTCAGAGATGAAACATAATATAGTCATTTACAGTAGCAAGTAATGCAAACCAATACAGTAAGTTGCACAAAAAAATAATTTGCTGAAGTGATCAAACGTTATTAGAGTGTTACTAAAACATTAACAGTTTGTTCTGCATAAAAATATTTTGTGAATGTATTTACAGTTTTTGCATTAGGATTTCAAGAAGTACTTGCTATATTAGTAATAAAATGATCCAGCTGTATTTCTTAACCCTTTGTTCCTGAAGCATCTACATTCAGTTTCTTCGTTAAGAAACACTTGTTTTAAAATACGTCAGAGGTTGTTCATTTTTAATGACGAATAGAATTTTATCCCTTAAGGGAAGGCCAGTTTTAGAAATTGTTCTTTCATCTGCTGCTGCTGTTTCAAGGTATTAGATGATAAATTTTGGTAGTCAGCTTTGTATTTGTTAGCAGGCAGTAATGCAGCTTGATAATTTTGAGCAAGAGGGTATCCAGTTGGAGAATGGCCTTGCTTTTAACAGTTAGCCAGAGGAATTCCTGTAAAAGTCCACTGTGATAAGTTCTAGAGTCTGCCAACAGGAAGAAATAACACTTTCAGTTTTGACTTTATACCATTGTTTCCATGCTTTATCGCTTTCATATACTACATGTTTGGTGTTTCTAGTAAGCCAATGGGTTGGATTAGATTTGACATGTTTTTGCTTACCCAGAGCTTGACTATGGAGGACTGATAACAAAAGTTGAAATCTTTAACTGCTTGATCGAGACGTAATATTTTTACGGGACGATCAGTTGATTTGGCTTAATATAGAGGTAAAGGAAGTTTAAAGTGAAATTTGTGAAATTTCTGACTAGGTTGTATGAGATGTATTTATAGCACTGTTGCATGGCATCTGTGGAATTATGATCACTTAGAGAGTCTAGAATTGAGCCAGCAGCTGAGATTGTTAGGTGAATTGCTTATTATCTAAATAAGGACTATTCTTTTTAGTCTTTTTTATTAAATCTCATGGGTGGAATTAATCAAAAAGTAATACAGAGTTACTTTGTTAGAGCCTTTATTATGACTAGTCCATTTATTGTTAAAATCACAGAAAACATTAACCCCTTGGGAGATATTGTTTTTGGTCCATGATAGCTTATCTTCAGTATTGGATGAATTGATATTTGATGTGATGTAGATTGTAGTGACATGCAGTGCCCTCTATGATACTGAGTTTGTCCTCTTCCCCTTTCCATTAAAGATGGCTTTAACAAGTGCTTGTCTCTAATCTTGAGGAGTCTTTCTCATACTTAACAGATATAATGGTACTGCAAGGTCTGTCTTTGCTTTATTTGGGTCCAGTTTATACTGTACTTTTTCAGTATAATCTAATTTAATTTCAATATCTTAAGTTACGTGGATATTAACACAGATTATCTCCCCCTTTGTGGAGCCAAACTCTTTTCATAAGATTTTGTAAATACCTTTGAAATCTGTTGTGTTTGAGAATAAATGTTAGAATCTGCCCAGTTTATCCATTTGTATGTCTTTACTCCTACCCTGTTGTATGTTGTGGTTGTGTCTTTTGGCTTTTCCTGGTTAGGGGTCGCCACAGCGGAACTCCGGTCCGCTAATGATTGGCAGTTGATTTTTACATGCTGAGTTGCCAGCCCTAACGCACAGCCTTCAACGAAGGTATGCCCATTCACGCATGTCTCCACACAGAAGACGCTCTAGCTGAAAGTTGAACCGGTCAGCGTCTTACTGTGAGGCGACAACGCTACCGCAGCACCACCACCACAAATTTTACCCTGTTGTATGTATATCTATAAAATATTTGTTTTCATAGGTTCATAGTTAGGTACTAGGCTATTGGCCCTAGGGCCTATATAAACCTAGCCAAAAATGTACCCTGGCTTTCGCCACCCAAGAAAATGATTTTTATGTGCCCCTGTCAAGCAGAGCCACAGAAATGATCCCTGGGGTGAATTTCCTATTTCCCATCCAATCATTAAGATTTTTCTTGAAGAGTACTAATGAGGAGCTTTGTTTTATATAGATAGGTAGTGTGTTCCAGAGTATGGGAAGTCTCTGTGACAGGAATATATCCCCCCAGCATGTTCTGTTTATTGTGGTGACAAAGTTTAGGTCCCTAGAGCGTGAAGTTCGGAGGGATTGGGATTTCTTTAAGTGGAGTATGTCCAACAGCTCTGTGTTTGACATAGCTTTGTATGTTAGGCAGAGATCGCCTCTGAGTAGGCAATATGCGATGGAGTAAAAATGGAGTTTTTTGAAATGGTCTGCATAGGGCATCTGTTTGAGGACGGTAATCCTCTTTGTGAGGTATTTCTGCGGCCTTTTCAATTGTTGATGTCTTGTGAGGTACATATCAAAAGGGGCGTTGTACTCTATAATGGGTCTAAAGAGTGATGAGTAGAGGGAAACAATGACCTCTTTTTTTTCCTGGATAAGAAACCTTTTGTGATGAGGTGTGCCACATAGAAGGATTTCCTGACTACTGTGGCAATGTGATTATCAAAGGAGAGACTACTGTCCACTGTGTCTCAAGGTCTCTTATCACACTTTCGGTGTTAAGTAGACTACTACCTATGTGGTAGCTCATGGGTATAGAGTTTTTACCAAACGGGATGACACTGCACTTTTTGGCAGTGAGCTTGAGGCCATGGCTTTGACACCTGGCATCTGTCTCAATGAGGCCCTTTTGTAGGATGTCCACATTGTTAGGAGTTTCGATTATGGCTCCTAGTTGCAGTCATCTGCGAACCTCATTAGCCAAAGACCATCTGCGTTAGCCTGTACTTCAGAAAAGCGGGCGGCCGCGGTGGTCCAGCGGTTAGCATTGCAGCCTCACAGCAAGAGTTTCTCCGGTTCGATTCTCAGCTGGGGTGCCTTCTGTGTGGAGTCTGCATGTCCTCCCTGTGGTCACGTGGGTTTCCTCTGGGTGCTTTGGTTTCCTCCCACTTCCCAAAAACATGCAGTAGGTGAATTGGACACTTTAAATTGGCCCTAGGTGTGAGTGTGTCCGTGTGTGTGCATTCTGTGGAAGGTTGGGCGCCAGGCTGGCAACTCGACACCGTAAAACTCCACTGCTAATCATGAGCTGACAGATGAGCCACTGTGGCGATCCATAACCGGGAAAGCTGAAAGAAGAAGAAGATACCAAACAGGAGAGGACCCAGGACTGAACCCTGTGGTACTCCACTTGTCTGAAGTCAGATTTGAAGTCTGCTACATTCACAGTGTGGGTTCTGTCAGTGAGCCAGTTGGCAACCCATCTTGTGACATAGGGATTTATACCTAGTTTAGTGAGTTTATCTGAAATTCCAGAGTGGGGGATGGTGTCAAAAGCCTTGGCGAGATCTAGATAGGCTGTGTGAACCACCTTACCCTCGTCTGCGGCTTTGGTGACTGCTTCAAAGAAGTCTGTCAGGTTTAGGAGACATGATCTTCCTTTTACAAACCAGAACTAGGTGGGGTCCAGAGTTTGGAGAGATTACCAATGTCTTTGTTTATAAGATTCATGATGATGCATTCCATAGCCTTGCAGACCAGGCTCATTAGGCTAATGGGGTAGTAGTTCCCTGGGTCCATGGTGGCTCCCCCTTTGTTGAGTGGGATAACCGTCACTGTGCACCATTCAATGGGCACAAAGCCTGAAGTGAGGCTATGACTGAACATGGTGCTTAGGTGGGGTGCCAGTTCATTCTGCAGTTCATGTAGAACACAGCCTGGGATGTTGTCAGGTCCCATGGATGCTGTGTTCTTGGCTTTGGAAAGTATGGTTTTTACCTGTGCAGCCGTGATTACAGGAACTTTGTATTCTTCTAGTGTAGAGATGGGCCCTTTACGGGTGAGAGGTGGGTAAAGTTAGCACTGAACTTATCTGCCAGGATGTTGGCAATATCAGTTGGTTCTGTATATTTAGTGCCATTGTGCTGTAACTCAGAGTAGATATGAATGTTGCCATTGAGATTCTAGACATAGCTATAGAATGCTTTGTGGTTGTCTGTAGAATCAGTGGCGATTTTGTTTTCGTAACTAGCTTTGGAGGATTTTATGATGGATCTCAGCTTCTTACTGAGGTTGACCAGGGAGTTCCTCATCATGGGACTTTACTCTTTTCTGCAACAGTTTCTTCTGTTGTAGAGTTTGTTTATGACAGGGAACCACTAAACAGGCTTCTTTTTTGGAGGATAGCATCTTGGTTTTGTTAGGGATAGCACGATCCATGCACTCGTGTAAGTGCTTATAAAGTGAAATTGTGTAGGATTCAGCATTCATACCTCTATTTTCCATCTGCATGGCTGTCGTAAAGTTTTCCACTTCTGTCTTAAGAAGCGTGAAGTTGGCTTTGGAGAAATCTTTTACGGTGGTTTCCCTAATGAGGGGTGGGGGCAGGATGTGGATGTCTAGGTGATTAGCTTGTGGTCGGATCTGACCAACGAGGAATTGACCTCGTGGAACACTGGTCGCTCATGTTGGTAATGACCAGGTCTAGGATATTGCAGCCCCTGCTGAGGGTGTGGATAAGTTGATCCAAGGCGTTGGAATTTATGAATTCCAGAAAACATTGAGCAAAAGAGTTGGTACATGAGTAGCTTTCCCAGTTAATGGTAGGGTAGTTGAAATCGCCCATTATTAGGGTGTTGGGTTGTACCCTAATATTTTCCAGTGTATCAAGAAGTGAGGAGTGGGAATCCTGGGGCATGGTGGGGGATCTGTAGCAAGTTACAATTTGGTTTGCGGTCTTGCCCAGAGTTAGTTGCACTTGGATAATCTCGGATGCATTATGCTGAGCAACTAGCCTTAGGTGTGGATATGCTTAATGAATATGGACATGCCTCCGCCTTTAAGTGTTTGGTCCAGGTTAGGTGGCCGAAAGGTGTGGTATGAATTATAGCCTGGTAATGCAGGGATGCTCTCTGGAGCCTTGAACCAGGTCTCTCTCACTGCACAGATGTCGATGTTCTCCATTTTAAGGAGTGCCTCGAGTGAATGCATTTTGAGGTTTAGACTTCTAGCATTGAGTAGCATTACCCTCAGATTTTGCTTGCTTGTACCTGTTAAGGTGGTGAATTTGTCATTTGAACCTTGCCTAAAAAAGGCACTATAGGGGTGTCGAGCCTTGGTCAGTATCCGGAATCCCAAGGGCGACAGGTGCAGGCCATCTTTGGCAATGTATCGTGGTCTGTCGATCATGTCATCCCAAGCAGACAGATACTAGATCCCCTTAGAATGACACCAGAAGCTTAGCCATTAACCTTAGCTTTATTAAGTACTAAAAATTGTTGAAGTCAGTCATTTTGTCCTTGTACTGTGATATGATTCTGGGTGATGGCAGGATGCTACTCATGGCTAGTGTCATATCTGCCTGGGCTACAAGATCAGAGAGCTCCTCCATGTCTCTTTTCATGTAGTCCAGGGAGGTACATCTCAGGTCATGCACACAAACATGGACAATGACAGTCATATTTGTACTTGTTGTGGAGTGACAGGAGTGCATGCACTATGTGGCGGATCCTGGCACCCGACAGGCAGCTGACAGTAACTTTCTCCTTGTTTAGCCTTGTGAGTGGAACATCAGTGTGCCTGACTATAGAGTCACCTATGACTAGAGTGTTGGGTACGTTGTTATGCCTTATAGGCTGTGGTTGAGTGGCACACTGAGTTTGTGGGCTATGTGTCATTTGTGTTGTGTTGGGGGTTGGTTGCTTAGGTTTCTGCTTTGGAGGTCTCTTGCTTGAGCAGATTTTTATTGAGAGCCTCCACGAATGTAGGTGTGTATTTCGTGTTTCTGTGTGTGTGTTTTGGTGGTGTAGGTTTTGAGGGACTACGTGATTGTGGTGTGGTGCAAGTGTTTACCTTCTCCTCTTGACTGTCTAGTCCAATCATGGGTGAAGAGAGCTTTGCTTCCAGTTTGGCTATATAAGTGCATCTCTCACAGGTTGTAGTGTTGGGTGGTAGGAGGGGGGGGGGGGTTGTCTGTGTACATGAGGCAATTTCTGCATTGCTCCAAGATGCCCAGATTTATCAGGTAGATGAGAGAAAACACCGGGAGCTGACCCTTAGACATGCCTGGATAAGTGCTTATTTATTAAGTACTAAACACTGTTTTCCTCTAGACAAGTGAGGAAAGTTGAGTGCTGTAGTAATTTGTAGCTTATTTAGTGCTTACAATGAGTTCTGAACAAGTGCGGAGCTCAAAGAAACATATTTTAGTGCTAAAACTAAAAAGCTGGCTAGTTCTGAGGGAACATTTCAAGAGCAGACTTTATGGCACCAGGAATAGTTTAACCTTAGGTAAGCAGCGATGCATAAAGTGTATTTTTTTTAATATAACAGTAGCAAATGAGCAAACTGATTTAAACAAATTAACCAATAAAAAGCTAAAAAGTGAGCCCCGTTCCAGCAGTCTTCAAGCAAGTTCTAACTGCGCACTCTTGCCACTATGGTGCAGGGGAACCTTCTCCAAAAAAGATGGTCTGGATTAGTGCCCAAGTTATACAAACAAAGCTAGATTCAGCAGGTCTGAATTTAGTTTATGCTACAGCAAACAACGCGTACCAATTTCAGAAAGAAACAGTTCAAATAAGCAGACACAATAAGCCTTTAACCAGAAACTCCCAGCTCATTTATTTAATTCCAGTTTGATGACCAGGGAAGTCCACTGGGCTAAGATAGCCTGTTTTCTGTGGAGGCCCGGGGAGAAAAGCTCCACTATGCAAATACAATCGAATGTATACATAATAGTGACGAACAGAGATTATCAAAATAACTTAGTGTAATAGCTAATAATATCACAGTGACATATTAGTAGCATAACTCAGAAGGGCAGAATCTACCCTGTCCTCCCACAAGAGTGCAGACCACACCTTGTTAATGTAAAATAACTGGCCCAAAGCCCAAGTGCTTGAACCAGAACTGACACACTTTTAGAATAACAGACACTGAGCATTCAGTCAGCAATTCCCAACTTAGAAGGATGTAAGCTACCTGTCCTGCCACAACAGTGCAGACCACAAACCTTCTTAAAACAACTGGTCTGGAGCCCAAGTGCTTAAACCAAAAGGCTTAGAGTAACAGTTGCATTTTAATCCGGCTACTGCCAAGCAGTAATAAATGGAGCAAAATAAATACAGTTGAGTACTTTTAAGAAGAGGCAAAAGCAAAATAAATTGCATTTTGTTTAGTAAAGTGCAAGGAGAGAGGAAGAAGGAGCAGAAGAAAAATTCAAGGTCAAGAACCTAAGTGGGTTGCCCTTCTCAAATGTTCTCTCTGTATTAAGTAGAGTGAACACCAGACTGGGAGGGGTGCCCCAGATCAAATTTACAGTAGGGGTGGGCAACTGCAAAGCCACCAACTATAACACCACCACAAGAATAGGGTGGGGGAGGGGGAAAACAGTTACAGAACACATGAGAAACAGAAAACAATGCCAGAAAATATATAAAATAATTCAGTCAGGCAAAATTAAGACAATGCAGAACTCTGAAAGGTTAAAATGCCAAGACATATACTTATCAATCAGCGATATATTTCCAGATTGTTTTAGAATTACACTGTAGCCAGAGCACCAGAAGTTTCCAACAGTCTATGCAGGAATTTACAAACAGAAACTATTTTTAAATCAGCAAGCCTTGAAGCAATTGGATAACACAAAAGCTGTTAGACCAATTTTATAAACTTCATCACAGGAATAACAATAGGGTAAAAAACTTCCAAACCTCGCTTAAGGTGATAAAGACAAATAATGAAGCAGCAACAAGCAAGGACTTCAGAGCACCACCAAGGCAGCAAAGTTGTTCCAGTTCCAATAAGACCAAATAGAGACAAAAATAAGTGTTTATTGAAGACCAAACACTTAATACAAACTATGTAAAAACAGGAAAGATAAGCGCTTTCGGCTATTCAACCCTCATCAGATCGTGACGAAAATTAAGACAATGCAGAACTCTGAAAGGTTAAGAAATATACTTATCAATCAGCAATATATTTCCAGATTGTTTGAGAATCATACTGCAGCCAAAACACCAGGAGTTTCCAACAGTGCTTCTTGATCTTGTCTCCCACTGTCTCACATACATATATGGACACAAAAGCACACATACATATATAATATTTGTTTTCCTATTATGATTAATGTTTTTCTATACATACTCTTCAGATGTTTCATGATCTTGTCTCACACTGTGTTTAATTTGCCTGTCCAGTTTGTTTATTTCAGTTTTGAAAATTATAGTTCAGCTTGATTGTTTCTTATATTTTTATCTTTCATCTTAAGTTTCTTGTTCTTGTGGAAGTATATTCTTCTGAACATGTGTGCCTAGATCTTGATTTTAAACATATGTTTTACATTCAAACAATTTCTCTTTAAAAAATCTCCAGTTTTCTACTGCTGTCTTCCCACCGAAGAAATTACTACAATTTGTTTTACTTAATGACTGCTTTGCTTCCATATAGTCTAATCTTCTGTGCATTGATTTAGATTTCAGTTTAATAAAATTATCTGGCAGTAGTTTTTTATGACTGCATGATCACTGCACATCAAAGGTTTTAAAAGGAACTAACAGTCATCTCCTTAGAAAAATAAACAGTATTCTGTAGGCTTGTTTATCCCTTTTTTAATTTCTCCAAAACTTTTAGGTTTCTATTACCATGACGAGCATGGACCCCATTCCTAACTCAAAGTACGATTAAAGTTCATAAAATTAGTATTGTTTCAGTCTTTGCTGTCAGCCAACAGTGCTCTTCGCAGCACCCACAATGTGCCCATTAAGGACTCCTGTAATTCGTATGGAGTTGTGTATTGCTAGCATATCTAAATATGATGGTAGACTCTTCTTCCACATTGTTCTCATTTCTGCTTGCAGATCCTGATATTTTATAACCTTGTGTCTCTCTGTAACAGGACACTGTAGTCACTGGGTGGTGATATCAATGATACTCTTGTCTTCTTTTCTTGAACTACTATATCTGGTTGTCTCTCATCTATCTTTTGAATTGTTGGTAATGGATGATCCCATATGATGTAGACTTCATCATTTTCGAAGATGTTTGTGGCTCATGTTTCCAGTGCTTCTCAGTCACTTCAAAACCATAATGTTTGCACAATCCCCATTGCAACAGTCTCACCACATTATTGTGCCTTTCAGTGTACAGGACCACTGCCATTAGTATGTCACAACCCCAAAGAGGTATGTGACTGTTTCCAGTTCGGTTTTACAAAACCTACATTTATCTGTTTCTTCCACACGTTCAATGGACTTTGTAAACCAGCGTGTACGTAGACCACTGTTTTGGGCTGCCATTATTAACCTTTCATCTCTTGGTTTGAATTCACCTCTCCTTAACCATTCCTGCATTCATTCCTGATCAACATGAGGTTCTACCAGAAGTTTTCTATACTTGCCACTATATTTATGATTTTTCCACATTTCTTGCCTTTTCATCTGGTCCTTCACTTTATATTCTTTCTTTTGTTTTTTTGGCACATTTAGTTGCCGTCTGATTTTTTATATATTCTGGTTTGATTTCCATTCCTGCTTGATGGCAATATGCTTCTGCTAGGTTAAGCATATAAGTCATCTTAGATTTATTCTCCTCATGTTTCAAAACTTTCACTATGTTTGGGTCTTGTAAGGTCAGCAGATATGTGTGAAGTCCCACGATGGCAGATCTGTACATGTAATCAATTTCAAGGAGGCCCATCCCTCTTTTGGAATGGGGAATATATAATCTTGGTAAGCACTGATTTTTATAGATCATCTGGTGAGCATGAAGCATCCTTCTTGTTTTAATATCTAATCTATCCACCATGTTTTGGGGCCAATCAGTCACTCCAAAACTGTAGGACAGGCAGAGCAAATTGGTTTATAGCTTGGATTTTGTTCCTGGACCTCAATGTTTTTTTCAGGATTAATTTAAGTCTTCTAAAATACTAAGTTTTATATGCATTTGTTTATGTTTTATTGCCAATCCTTCATTTCCAAAGTATTTATGCACTCCTTCTTGCTCAAGTTCTTTTATATCACATTCTTGTCCCAAACTGATGTTTTCCTGGTGCTACAGTTTTCCTGCTTTAAAGGTTGCTTTTGCACGTTTATCAAGGCCAAATGACATTCTAATATCATCTGAAAACGTTTTAACAACCTGCAGCTGTGCTTTCAGTTCCTTGTCTGATGAGCTGTACAGTTTTAAATCAACAACAAAGATAAGATAAGTCTCTAGACTTTGTTGTTTTCTAGGAGCCACATTATAGCCATGGCCTAAGCTGTTAAGTAGACAGCTTAAAGGACCACTACGGGCAAACAATGAAAAAACATATATTTTTAACTCGCCATGATTTACTGCACCTCCTAATGCTGCCTGCAGCAAAATAAGTACTCATTCCTAATTTTATTTTTTTACTCTTGTCTGCCTTCACAGGGGCAGACATTGTGATTCCTTTGGAAAGCTAAATCTGTCTCAATGCACTGACTGTGAGAACAAATAGCCCTACCATTTGTTGTCAGACTAGACTTCCATTCACTTAGAATGGCACACCTGAAAAAACTGCCAAGTTTGAGAGTGTGCAGCTCATGTGTCATTGACTGGTATGCGCCGAATTTTACAAATGTTGTTCCTACTGATGTACTACACATTCTCTGAAAGAAACTTGCAAAACTGTCAAATTACTGAGATAAGAAAGACTTTTCACAAGGAGCAGTTTTGCAAGTTTCAATTCCTGGCCAAGTTACTCCTCCCATCTCCCCTCCTTCAGTGGGCTACAGCCTCACATTTCCAGCTTGGGTAGATTCAATTATTTCGTCAGCTTTGCATGACAATAGACATAAAAAAAAAATCACAGCCTGGTGAGGGCAGACAAGAGTAAAAACAAAATAAAATTAGAAATGAGTACTTATTTTGCTGCAGGCAGCTTTGGGAGGTGTAGTAAGTCATGGCAAGATAAAAAAAATATGTTTTCTTCATCATTTGCCCGTAGTGGTCCTTTAATGGGTTAAGGGCAAGGCAGAATACTAACTGTGACAGAGAGTCACCCTGGAATATCCATCTTTGAATTATTATCCATGGGATAGTAATTTGTCCTTTTCATGATTTAATTGCAAAGTAGTCTGCCATTGTTTCATGGTCACTGTAACATAGATCAGTGTAGAATGTATCTTATACATTTTAAGCACTCTTTTATCCATGAATGAGTGATACTATCAAATGCTTTTTTTTTAGTCAATCCATGCCATACTTAGATTCTTCCCCTTTTTACAGTTCTCCACTATGACTTTGTTTAATATCAGATGACCCTTTGTTCCATATGACTTTCTTTTATTCCCCTTTTGTTCTACTGCCGTAATTGAATTTTCTTCTAAATGACTATAAACTCTGCATCATGTCCTGTGTATAGTTTATACGTCATCGGTTATTGGTCTATAATTTTTGGGGTAGCTTGCAGGTTCATTCTTAAGTAGGAGCATTGTTTTGCCTGTTGTTTGCAGGTTGGTGTCTGTTCGGGATACACATATAAATAGTTCTTACTGATGGCTAAGTCTTCGTGCAAAGATGTTATTACTTTTAACCAAAAGTTAGGTACTGCATCTGAGCCTGGTGTTTTCCAATTTGAGGCTTTTCTTAACTTTGTTTCAATCTCTCTGGCTGTTACTTCATCCCACTTTATCTCTTGTAGCTTTAAACTTCTTATTCTTTCTTTTACTTTTTTTTTTCCCATTTAGCATCTTTGTTGTGTTCCACAGGATGGACGGCCACTGTGGTGCAGTGGTTAGCGTTGCCACCTCACAGCAAGAGGTTGTCCGGTTCGATTCTCGGCTGGGGTGCCTTCTGTGTGGAGTCTGCATGTCCTCCCTGTGGTCGCGTGGGTTTCCTCCGGGTGCTCCGATTTCCTCCCACATCCCAAAGACATGCAGTAGGTGGATTGGACACTCTAAATTGGCCCTAGGTGTGAGTGTGTGCCTTCTGTGGAAGGTTGGGTGCCGGGCTGGCAACTCGACACTGTAAAACTCCACTGCCAATCATGAATGGACAGATGATCCGCTTTGGCGACCCCTTAACCAAGAAAAGTCGAAAGAAGAAGAAGTTATGTTCCACAGGATCTTCATAGATACTTTTCCAAAATGCATCTATTTCTTCTTTTTAACAGTGTTTTTTGTTTACAATATGGAAAAGCTGCTGTTCCTTTAAGTCCCTTTGTAATATTACTTCCCCTCATGTGTTTCATGCAAGAAATGTATGGCTTCTTTTAGGCCATCAGAACTTAACTTCTGAGATCTACACATCTAATAATTGTAATGTGCTCCTGGGTTGTCTTTACTGTAATGTATTCATCAGTGCAATCCAAGGAACCTGTTGCATTCTGCTAACCATAAGTTCAGTTTTATACTGTGTTTTGTACTTTTAAACTGTATTTTTGCTATATTGCTGATTTTTTAAAACTGTTCCTGGTGATTTCTTGCACTTTTTGTCTGCTGAAGCATAGACTTGATTCAGACCTGCTGAACCTGGTTCTGTTTGTTCAACTGAGCACTAAACCAAGCTAGCTTTTGTTGGAGAGTACCCCCCCCCCCCGCTCCCTTGTAAGAGGAGAGTGCAATTAGGACTCACCTGATTGAAGGTTGCTGGCACCAGAGGCATGATTGAAATCTCTGAATATGTGCCCCAGGCAGGTATGTATGTCTCTAGCCTTGAACAATAGTCTATCCTCACCTACAATGATTTCACAACATAAACAAAAAATGATTGGCTTCAACAGTTGGCTTAGTTTCTGGTGTCATTCTAAGGGAGGTCCAGTTCCTGTCAGCCTAAGATGACATGGTTGATAGACCACACTGCCTTAGCAGAGATAGTCTTCAACTGTCACCTCATGGCTTTTGGTTACTGGCTAAGGCATCTGCCTCCTCCATAGTGTCTTTTTTTAGGTAAGGTCACAAGAACAAAATTTTCAACATGAAAATATCACTCACTAATAACTTAAGGGTTGTGCTGCTAAATGCTAGGAGTTTAAATCTGAAACTGCACTCTCTGGCTGCACTTCTATCCCTGGCAGATGTTCACATCTGTGCAGTCACATAAACTTGGTTCAGGGTCGCAGAGAGTACCCTGGCCTTACAAGGCTACATGGCTGTCCACACTTTCAGACAGCAAAATGAATATGTGAGAAAAAAAGGGCAAAAGCAAATACACCTCTAGACCGGTTAGAGTAACAACTCCAAGTTCAACTAACTGCGGGTAAGACCCCTTTCAAGTTATGACCTCTAGACCGGTTAGAGTAACAACTCCAAGTTCAACTAACTGCGGGTAAGACCCCTTTCAAGTTATGACCTCTAGACCGGTTAGAGTAACAACTCCAAGTTCAACTAACTGCGGGTAAGACCCCTTTCAAGTTATGACCTCTAGACCGGTTAGAGTAACAACTCCAAGTTCAAATAACTGCGGGTAAGACCCCTTTCAAGTTATGACCTCTAGACCGGTTAGAGTACCTACTCCAAGTTCAACTAACTGCAGGTAAGACCCCTTTCAAGTTATGACCTCTAGACCGGTTAGAGTACCTACTCCAAGTTCAACTAACTGCAGGTAAGACCCCTTTCAAGTTATGACCTCTAGACCGGTTAGAGTAACAACTCCAAGTTCAACTAACTGCAGGTAAGACCCCTTTCAAGTTATGACCTCTAGACCGGTTAGAGTAACAACTCCAAGTTCAACTAACTGCAGGTAAGACCCCTTTCAAGTTATGACCTCTAGACCGGTTAGAGTAACAACTCCAAGTTCAACTAACTGCAGGTAAGACCCCTTTCAAGTTATGGTTCACTATAGGCCCCCTTCAGTGAACCATGATACCCATGCTGCTTATTTGAACCAGCTTGAGTCAATCAAATTACAACCAAAGATTCTAGTCACGGGCGATTTTAACTATCCCTCCATTGATTGGGAACCGAGTACCAACATACTTGTACAAAGGTTCCTGGACTTTATCACTAATGCCCTGGAACAAATAGTATGCAGCCCCATAAGGGGCTCAAATATCCTTGAGCTGGGCCTCACCAACATGGGTGACTGTAGCACCACCACACGAATAGGACATCACAGGTTAAATCTGATCACAGATCAGTCAAATTTGAAGTACCTATAACAACTGAACCCCTCCT